>NC_133778.1:68770998-68775277 GCF_003597395.2 Chelonoidis abingdonii
ACTCCGTGCTTGCGAGAGGGGAAGTATTGCCTCCCAGAGGCGCCCAGGGGGGTGTCGTATGTAAGTGTCCCAGGTCACTGGGTGGGGGCTCGAGCCGGTTATGCATTGTGTTACTGAAATGGAGCCCCTGGATACCGAACCCGGCCCTTGTTGCTGCCAACTCAGAGGGGCAAAAGGGTTACAGAACAATGGCAGCAGTAGCATTGTCAGTGGAGTTTCCACAGAAGAAGAAAACCAATCAGGTTGCAAGATGATTGCCTTTTCGCTTCCTAAACATCTCTCTTCACAAGGAGACCAGATGGACCAGGGCATCCCTCCTGGAGAGAGAACTTTTCATCTCAGTGGCACAGGGGTGAGTCTGGCCCAAATGGGCAGTAGCTTGGTAAGCAATTTAGAAGGATTTATTGGACTCTGTCCTCTCAGTGTCTCAGGTGTCCACTCCACCAAAACAATTCTCCCATTTGGGACCCATGGTAACAGTTGAGACCCCAAGACATGAATGAGCTTGGAGAATGAGTCACTCTCACAGGGAGATGGTCCCACCCCATTAGGGTTTAATGGCCAGGACAGTGGAGGAAGATCACTATACAAGAAACAAAGCAATCCTATGGATGAGAGACTTCGTGTACCCCCTCCCCCCTAGACCCATGATCTAGAAACTAGTCTCAGGGAAAGAATAATGGATTTTAAAAAACCTTTATAGTCTGGTTTGTATTGCCATATAGCAGTGTTTAATTTACTGGCAGCTAAGATTGCCAATTTTGGTTGGACATAGTCCTGGAGGTTTCAGTCAAACAATGATCTTCAATTCCTGGAGATTTCAAGACAATCCTGGAGGGTTGGCAACCTTACTGGCAACCTAGAGCAGACTGGCCTTGCTCTGCTGCTCCTAGGTTTGTTTTTCTTCACTGCAGTACGAGATAGTATTTTAAGGGCCTGGCTCAGCACCGAACAGGTTTGCTCTTGCACTGATCTGAATTTATTACAGACTAATGAGACCTTTGTGAATTAGAGAGTGAGTAATAGTATTTTTAGCTACAGGAAATTAATGGCAACTTGGGAAATACAGGGGATTGGGCCTCCAGGTGCAACCAAGTCACATGTTGCAGACAGACATTTACTGTATAACCACCACATGCCCCCAAAGCAGGGAGTAGAAAAGGGATGGACAAACTACAGCCCATGGGATTGGCCCTCATGGCGCTGCAGGCCCCATGCCGCTTTCAGCAGCAGCCAGCTCAACGTCCCTGCAGCCCTCAGGCCCTTGCCTCCCGGCAGCGCCCCCCGCAGCTCCCATTGGCCAGGAACGGGGAGCTCCTGGGAAGGAGCTTTGAGGCCTGAGCCCTGACTGCAGCATGACCCAACTCTAAAGGCAATGGGAGACTTGGGAGGTGTAGAAGGTCTGAGATGATCTTTGATTTCTACTTCAGATGATGATGATGTCTTCACTGTCTGTTGTGGGAACAGAGGGGATGGTAGGAAGTGATCCAGGGAAGCAGCAGTATAGCACTTTGGCAGCGCAGGATGTAGCTATCTACCCTGGGGCCTTGATTCAGACCCTGTCGAAAGGGTGGGGTCATGTTCCCCTACCAACCCCTAAAGGGTGCCAAAGGAAGAAGTGGATGCCTGATATAGGGAGTCTAGAGGAGAGAAGGCCCTGAAGGACAAGATCTCAATCCAGGGGAAGACACTGAGACCCTTACCTAACCCAGAGGGCTACCCCCTTGTTGGATGTCATATACCCTGAAAGGCATGACCGGGGTGGGTGGATGATTCATAGAAAGGCCAGATCACTGTGGTATCAGAGCAGTTGTCAGCAGGGGCACTAGGAGAGAAGAGGATCTTCCACACCCCACCCAGCCACTGGGGGCACTTGTGGTAAGTGAGCCCTTTCATTGTTGGTGGGGAATGCTGGCAACTCATCCCTACTCTGCTAAAAGCATTTGGGCAGATGATGCTGGTGGGCGGGGGGTGCGCTACTGGAAAGATGGACCTGGAGAAACTGTTCAAATGGCTTACATAACCAGCAGCAGCAGGCCATGCAACCACAAGAATGACAATACCAGTTGTTGCAACAGATGACTGCCTAGCAGCAGCAACAAGCAGCCCTCCAGTTACAACAGCAGCACCTCGTAGACAGACATTGGCTACTCACATTGTTGTGGCCTGTGATGACTAATTCCCTCCCAGGAACTCCAAGCTCATCTTTGGAGTTTCACTGGGATTGTGAGTGAAGATGAGACCAGAGGAAGATGCCGAGGCTTTTCTACTTACGTTTGAGTGAGTGGTGATAGCTGCGCCTCACACATTGGGCCATTTTGCTGGCCCCATATTTTATGGGACCATCTCAGGCTGCCTACAAGGTACTTGGCCCAGTAGCCACCCAGGACTATTTGCGAGTCAAGGCTGCCATTTTGTATTAGGTCTTGTATGCAATATCCAAATATAAGCATTGCTTTTGCAAAGAAATTTATCCACAGAAGGCCCTGCGCCAGGTGGTAGCCCAGAAGTTAAGGGACCACACTTGGTACTGGCTACAGCCTAAGAAAGGTGGTAGAGCTAATCTTAGTAGAACAATTCACCCAGATACTGACCTGTGACCTGCTAAAGGTCAAAACAATAAAAAAAACACACATCAGTTTGCCTCCTCCAGCCAGATGTCTTACTGGAACGTTTCAACAAAATGCTGAAAGATGTTAAGAAATTTGGGATGTCAGACCCTTGCTACTGACCAATTACTTCCCCCACTATTATGTGCATTTTGAGAAATCTCACAAGCTTTCACTGGATTTTCACTGTTTAAGCTACTATACGGGAGACAGACAGCCTCATGGCATCTTCAACTTCCCCTGAGAATCTGGGGAGGAACAGAGGCCCCAGGCTACAAACATAGTCCAGTATGTTCAATTGCGTGAGAGGCTTAAGTCTTTAGGTAATCTCTCAAAAGAGAGCTTGCTGAAGGTCCAACAAACTCAAGAAAGGGTATACCAACATCTACATGTCTTTAGGCATGGTGACCAAGTGCTGTTACACTACCAACTATGGAGTCTAAGTTGCTGGCCAGATGCTAAAGACCAGTTGAGGTAATAAGACAAGTTGGACCAGTGGACTCTTGAGATCTGACAGCCAGGAAAGGGGATATAGTTGGGTCTTTTTTTCCATGTTAACCTTTTAAAGATTTGCAAGGTCAGAGTGAGACGGTTACACCATCGTATCCTTCTGACCCTGAACTATGTCCCTAGTCACCTAGAATTCAGAGATCATACAGATAGAGAAGATCTCCAACCTGAGCAAAAGCCCTGATATAACATTTAGTTGAGCCTTTATCCTCTGTATTTTCAGCTCTACCTGGACAAATCCACTTGACCTACCACCACAGAATAAGAACAGATACAAGAGACCCCTCAGCCCCTTTCTTGGAAAATATAAGAAGCTGTCTAGGAAGAATTACAAGCAATATTAGACATGAGTGGAGAAGTGCATTGTGCTGGTACCAAAACCAGATGGCATGATATGCTTATATTTTAACTTTAGAAAGCTTAATGCAATATCAAAATTTGATGCATACCCAATGCCCAGGATGGACAAGCTACTGGAATGCCTCAGAACAGCTAACTATATCACCACCCTGGATTTGACAAAAAAGGGTATTGGTAGAGCCCTTTGACACCTATATTCTGAGGGGTAGGGGGAGAAGGAGGAAGGAGAGAGACAGCCGTTACCACTCTGTTTAGCCTTTACCAGTTCCACGCTACACCATTTGGCCTCCATGGGGTATCAGTGACATTCGAGCAAGTACTTTATGGACCAAGTACTTCAACCACATGGATAGTACACTGCAGCACCTATCATCTATTGGCAGAACTGGGGCAACGCCCTATGATAGATCACTGCCATGCTGCAAGCCCTCAAAGATGTAGGACTCACAGTGAACCTGGCTAAATGCAAGATGGGGAAATAAGAGGTCACGTATCTGGGCTATACTGTAGGGACGGGCCAATTGCAGCTGTTAGTCACAAAGATACAAGCCTTAATGCCCTGCTCCAGACAACAATGAAGCAGAAGCAATGCTTCTTGGTGTCTGTTACAGCTGTTCCCCTGCTACATTCCTTTTTCTCCTCTCCTTTCTGTTTGTCCTGTGTGGCCGCCCCTCCTGGCCATTGTGCTAACTAAAGTCACAGCCCTATTCATAGGGATGGCTTGTACAGACTAACTGGAGCCACTGCTCTGCCTAGGGAGGGGGCTTCTTGCTTCTTTGTTCGGCTCCTTTGTTCAGACC
>NC_133778.1:68776400-68806751 GCF_003597395.2 Chelonoidis abingdonii
GGGCTCTCTGTGGCTCCCTGGGTTGTAATCTCCTCTTGCAGCGCCTGCCTCGTATGCTCCTCTTCCCCGATCCCCACCTCATTCCTATCATCTGCCTCTCTCTATCTCTCTCTTTTTAACCCCTTCCCCATGTGTTTCACCCGCTGCCTACTGCCCCCAAACGCTCAATTGTATTTACTGAAGTCTGCATAAACCCCATTGGTTACTCTTTTTTCTCTTCTAACACACCTACATGTCTGTACATTTATACCACTGTGGAACATTTTACTAGAGTTGTTGGTTATGTTAAGCACTATTTTTTCCCGATAACTGTTAGTTGGTATAATGCGCTATGAACACCTCTTTACATACAGAAATTGTTACATTGAAATATAAATGTAACAGATAGCTAAGCTAATTGGTTACCAACTGTATTGTACCCCACTATTGAAACCCCCATACTATTTACTAAAAGAAACCCCTCCCCAATTGTCTACCTTAACAAACCCCATACCCCTCACTATTGAATTTGCCCTGTTTTTGCATTTTCTTAACAAAGTTTATTTTGCACCCCACCACTGCAGTAGTTGTCCCTGAAGATCCCTTACCTGCTGGCAGGGTCACTTGGGATTGGCAGGATATTATAAGCAATTTGTTCAACAATTCACCCTGATTGCAGCCCCCATTCATGGACCTTATCAAGGACAGTTCTCAAAAGATTATCTAGTCAGAAGTCAGTGATGCAACAGATCACCTCTACTAAGAATGGTACTCCTTAACCTAGATTTTTCAAAACCCTTCATCATGCCAGCAGATGCTTCAGAAGGAGGAGTCTGAGCAGTTAGGCAGAGAAGAATGCCCAGTCCTCTGCATAAAAGTCAAAAGAGGTTCCCCCAGGAAAAAAATTTACTCAGTCATTGGAAGGAGGCTTGGCTGTGAAGTGGGCTATGGCTGCCTCCAAAAATAGTGTCTAAGGGAACATTTATTTAAGTGACTGATCAAGCTCCATGAAAGACACTAATCCTCCAAGAGTGCTACGACCATACAACTTTGAGATATTCCACCGACGGTGGAACAGGCCAGCAAAATGCAGATTCTCCCCTTCCCCCTGAAGAGGGCAGAGAACCATTTGTTGATGACAGTACCCTGGACGCTGTTTTGATGGGGGAAGGTATGTGACAGGACATAAAAACCCTGAAACAGTAAGGAAGGGGTTAAGCAGCTGCTCTGGGCCCAGGCAGTCCCACGATACCACACCTGCAAAGTGTGCCTGGCTTGGAGGAGGTGGTCAAAAGGGGAGCAGGCCAGCTCAGATAACAGACTATGGAGGTCAACAGGCCTGCAGTCTGAGCTCCTGAGGTCTAACTGTAGTGTGGCTAAACTCAAAGGGAAGAGGCTTGGGAGCTGAAGATCTGAGACTTTGATTTCCCTTATTTGAGGTCTTCACTTTACTTGTTGGAACAGTGATCTAGGGAGGAGCATGGGTGTGCATCAGGGTTATCGCCACTCAAGTTAATGGAGTTACATTGGAATAAAACTAGGGTAAAGACATCAAATGAGGTCTACTTATCAACCTAAGCCTTCCCTGAAATAAAGGCCAGTTTAGCGCAGTTAGTCGTAGCACTGTCGTCTAACTGCAGTGCACCATTTAGACTTTCTTGCAGCAAGTAGGCTTTTAAACAGGAAGCTACCGTTGCATGGAAGACCAAATTTAATCTTGACTTTTAATGTTGCTCCAGCACTTGAGTATCAATCTAGTCTGTCAGTACAATAGCATTGGCCATAGTGGTTTCTAACACTAGCCTAGCTAGAGCAGTTCAACCTAAAAGCCACCATATGAGTAATATAAAATTGAAATAGCAGAGCAGCACTTATTGACAATTGTGTCTGACCCTTTCAGTTAGAGAGGTCTCACTTGAGGAAATCTAAATCAGAGGCATCTTCAAGAGAAGCCAAATAAGCCTTCAGGCCAGCAGTCTCACATGGTTTAACACCTCCCAACACTTGCCCAAACTCCAAGTAGGAGCTCAATGAAACAGAGCTAGCAGTTTGTGTAAGTTACACTTAAATTCAGTGTATATCTATGTACTGTACAGATCCAAGCATTTAGAAAAAACCCAAATTTTAAAAGAATGGTACGTATATCACAATGGTTGTCTCTACCTCCATGCTAGTATTGGGGTCAAGGTCATCACACTCTGATTCCTCCGAGCTGTTGGTCTCCTTGTTTGGCAGCATGAAGAGGAAGAAAGAAGTGAAAGGTTAGACCAGAGATCGGTCAGGCTGGGTGAGCAGCAGCAGACTTGTGAGCAGCATGGAAATGTGTACTGGCAAAGGAAATGCTTTTAAGACAGAAAAAGTCAGCATAGGCAGCAACATGCTTTTGCAAACAGAGGTAACCACCTTGTGACAGTAGGTTAGGTAATAAAAAAATAGCAAAGGAAGCAACAGAATGAAGAGTTTGTCTGCCAAGTTAAACCAGCTACTTCTCTGGATCTGGATTCTTTGCTACCTTACATCTTCTGTAGCCATTTTATCTCTGCGTAAACCTGGGTTTTGTTTGTTGCATAACATTTTACTATGAGAATTTGCTTGCCCTTGTTAGGAGAAACAAGCCCCATATAGGTGCTGAGGAGGCTCCTTTATCATCTTTTACAGTGATTTGTGCTCTGATTTGGAAAATATAAGTCATGCAACCATAGTAGAAGATGCATCTTAAGCCACAGTTTTTCATCTCTTTCCCATACTAAAATACATTCTCTTACCATTCCTCACCCCCATACACACCAGGATCTAGGCTGGTCCGCCCTCTTAATATGGGAAAAGGGAGTGGTTGAGGACACCTCCCCCAAACACTTGGCTGTGACCCCAAAGTTGAAAACCCCATTAGCTTAAGACAGAAGATGAAATCCTGGCCCTAATGGATAAGTGGCAAAACTTGACTTGAGTGGTGCCAGGATGTCACTCAGTAGCTTTCACACAGGCTGTTGCCTCACTATCTGGTATGATAGAGCTCCAAGTTTAGCCAGGGTAAAGGGAGCAAAAAACCAAACAAAACATCACTCCTGCCAACATTTTGCATTTCATCCATTGTGCATATATATTTACTCTTATCAATATTTTATATAAATGAGAAATACTTACTTGCAGTTTGAATGGCAGGAAAAACAAAAACAAAGGCAAAACAAAAAACCCACCAACACAAAGGCTACATTTTATTTTGCATGCAAAATCCTGTTAGCATGGGAACTACCAAAAAATTATACATAAATAAAAATCAAAACGTCACCCCCCACCTCTCCTGAGAGAGGATGGCAGAGGGGGTGAGGAGGATGGGAAGCAGGAGAGTGGCCCACAGCTTTGGATGGCCTTACTCACTTTAACAGAGACTTTGTTGCCCAGAATATCCTTGGATTTAGGTGGCCCATTGGATTCATTTTTGCCACTGCTCTCCTTTTCCGCCCGCTTTCTCATGCGCAGGGTATGCCATGAACATGACTTCCTGTTGTACCAAAAAATGCACCAATCAAACGGCAGATCATGGCAGGGAAGGAAGGATGTGGAAAGGGGACCAGCAGCCACATTTGCAAGTACTGCAATTCCCTAAAAAGTGAAAGCCACCAGGAATGCATCTATTTCAGTTTCAGCAATAACCTTTATTTGAAAACAAAACGTCAATAGTTCTACCAGCAGATGATGTGCCATATTCGCTGTTAATACATTTAGTAGAAAGCCAGTTCTCCAGATAAATAGGGAACTGGCCTGTCTCAACTTCAGATAATCTGTCATCAGACTTCAGCAAGAAACGTTTGCGACAAATGCAAGCGCTAAAAATGTCAATTCAATTTAAATCTTGTCAATTCAAGCAGTGAAACTGATGCAAATGTGATGGGAATGGGTCTTAATGGACTGATTTGATACAGCAGGTACAAGAGTTCAGAAGTTCAAGGTGGATCCTTGAGTGTTGTGAAGAACATGAAAAGCTAAAAAACCAAGTAGTAACAAGGTCATTAGATTTCCAAGAGAAGAAGTTGTTTCCCAGAACTACAAGCTTTGCTATATTTCTTGGGGCCGAGAATTTTCTGTTAGTTGAACATGGTTGCATTTTGTCAATCCAATTGTCTGACATTAATCAAATCTATATTTGTTGACTAAACAGAGCACGGAATTAGTGATTTCCATGTCCAACCCCTATTTACTGTCCCCATGACCTTAGCCTTGGAAAAAAGGTCATGTCACACTTTATAAGAAAAATGCTATGGAGACAAAAGAAAAATCACAGATCAGGACAGACATCAAATTAAGGGAAAAAAATCAGTTTAAAATATAGATTTAATTTACTTTCAAAGCAGAAAGTTTACCATTTGCAGGGTCTTTTTTTTTTTTTTTTTTTTTTTAAATATTCACCTAAAGCAGCAAGTTCTCAAGAACAGCAGTGGAATGAGCTGGGACCCAGGTCAGAAGCATTATGCTAAATCTGCCCACCTTTAAGCCATGCAAATTTGATTTGCATGTTTGAAGCCAAATTTGGCTCATGTCACATCTACAGTACCTTGACGTTTTATAAAGAAAGTTGCATGTAATCCAACGATGACCTGTGATGCCAATCAAATATGACATGTTAGGATCTTAAACTCCAGAAACAGACATTCTGTATTCCAATTCTAAAGTGTTTGCGTTCATTATGCTTTGGCATCAGATTAGAATGGTACAGTAGGTCATGTCAAGATTAAAACTATAGACCTTCTAACAGCTGTACATACCAGCACAAGACTAAACTGGTTTATGTTGACTGAAACTGTATTCACAACCAGTTTTAGAGAGAGTGTCCACACTACAGCAACACAAACAATGTCACGTGCACTGTGTCTTTGAGAACTAGTTATGGGCATTCACACTGGGCACCAGAAAAGAGCAGCATTACATAAATTGCTCACATTTGTAAAATTTGGCTGAAAATCTTATGACAATATTCTTGCTTGTGATATTTTGGTACCTCTAGGGGAGATTCAAATTGGATATGCAAAGCAGTGGAGAGCTAACACTGCAGAACTCTCACCAGAATTCAAGTTTAAGTTTTCTTTAAAGATAAGGATTAGTCAGTGGTGGGTTGATAGGTTTCTTCCTCCTTACCGCCAACTGGCTGAACTATCACCAGATCAAAACAGAGTAGGGTGTGAACACTGTACCGTTACTGCTTTAGCATGGTTTATAGACAGACTAAGTCATTCCACCCCACTTTTAAACCATACTCCATAGTAACATGATAGAGCTGTAGACCACCCCCACACTTGGGCATTGTTTTTGTTTTATAGGACATACATTAGAGAGTATTCAGGCAAGCAACTATTTTTTCCAGAGTATGAAGAGAATATTTGTGAGATGTAAATCTCAAAAAGGGAGAAGAAAAAAAAAAAAAAAGGAGTGCAATGTGTGCTTCATTCATTACAATAGTTTTGGTTTAGTTCTCATTGCAGAGTACGACTGCATAGGAATCTTCGATTTGACATTACTTATTGGGAAATCTAAAGCTGTCGACAAACAGAACAGCACCCAATTCCACACAAGTGCTAGAGAAGAATGCCATCAAGTCTCTAACTACCAGAGAGATGCTAAATAATTCTGTAGCTTTAGTATACATTTCATACACGTTTTGACCAGGAGCATTGATCCTGTAGAACAATACAGGTAAACCCAATATCATGTGACAACTAACACTTGAGCAGAATTTTTTTTTAAAAAAAGGCTTCACCCCCACTTCAAATCTACATTTTGAGGCACTCAGGTGAGAAGATTTAGAATCCTTCATGCTAATCAATTTTAGATATTAAAAGAAAACAGGTATTACTGAACAGGGTTGCACCTTCTGTATTTAATACCAAAAAACCACTTTCTTGCATTTAGTCATTTCAGATGGACAAATTTCTCAAAAATCAGAAAAAATATCCACACATTTGTTAAATAAGCAACAAAACATTATAACAAAAAGAAAACAAAAGGGTCAAACTAGTCCTTTTTAACCTCAATAAAACATGCTCATGGTGAAAATTTATTTTACATATTTAAAATAGTACATTTAAAATTATTAGTTACATTACAGGTACAATGATGAACATTGCGACTATCTATTATATTGCACAACCTGACTTCATCAATATGGGTTTCTTTAAATAGTGCAAAATACTTTATACAGGAATGTACTTAGAAGTGGGTCTTGCCAACAAAAAATATTTTACAAAAAAGTTACTGTGAACAGAAAAATGTCAAAATAAAAGATACAAGCTGTACAAAGAAATTGCCATAGACAACAAAATCTCTCCTCCTTGAGAAGCAGGCCTCAGTCCAACACAAGGCCTGATTTTTTGCTAGAAGCTGTTATAACCTATATATATATATATATTAGTAACTTAATACAACATAAATATAAGTCCAGTCCAATCAGGTCCATGTTGGTGTAAAATGGATCAAAGTAAAACATGCCTTTAAAACTGTCTATGGTTTTAAATTCTTTACAAAGTATAAACAAAAAACCACAAACAGAAATAACCAAAACCCGAACTATCCAAAATGGATGCCCCATGCTGTGGATTGAGCATTCAAAGTTTGTTCCAATGGCACTGTAGATAAAAAAAATCAGCAGGAATTCCCTACCATTTTTTTTTGTTTTGTTTTTTTCCTCAAAAATCCACACACTGCTCCCAGGGAAGCCAACATGGCACTTACTTGATGCTTCCGTCGCTATTATCTGTAGTGGATTTAGTGAGGGGAGCCAAGATATTGCCTGGAATCCATCCTTCAGCGGCCGGGGAGTGGTCGTTCGCAGGCTGGTACACCAGGAACATATTTTGCTGGTTGATGGCAAGGATCTGAACCACCTCGCCCTGATTCACGCAGATCTCATTCTCCTTCAGTGCATTGTAATCTTTGATTACCACCATGGAAGAGGTCCCATTGCACCCTCCCAAGTCACTCTGTGAAGGGGACAACAGAAATTGTTAGAAAGTGTGTGTTGCTGGGGAATAGGCGAGAGTCACCTCTTTTAGGAGCATCCAGGATAGTTTTCAGACTAGTGAAGAAAGGGTCGTGGTGGTGGTGTTAAAATCCTTAAATAATTGTAGATTTTTCTTCTGATGTAAATTTATGATTCAGAGTTTGAAGTGATCTAATAATCCAAATACCCTGAGAATTAAAGCCAGAGTCCTGTTTCATATCATAATTCACATTTGGTTCAATGGGAATTTTGTTCTAGGAGTGCTAAAAAAAGATTGATTTGCATTTTATTGTAGCAAAAAAATTCTATACCAGGATGTGGGGGGAAAAAAAAAACAGTGAAAGCCGATATCTGAATATGAAATTAAACACTCAAGAGCCATTTCACAATGGGAGGTACGCATCACACAGTAATTGGACTTGCATCAACAGCTTTTGCTCCCTGTCAAGGCTGCATTTGAACCAGTGGTGATTTGGTGGCCTACGTGAACTGAGTTCATGGTCTCAGCTCTGTTTACAATAGTAAACATCAGAGAGAAAACCCTATCTGCACAACTTGCATTTGTTAGCCTCAGAGAGGACAAGCACAGAGCTGATCTCCAAGTCAGGGTGCTGGGCATATTGTTGTAAGATTGAGGTGGAACATTTTGTGGCAGCTTCCTGTGCTGTAAACAGGGAAATTCAGTCACCCGGGTTGTGAACACCCCACTTTTCATGAATCTTACGTTTACTTACAGTTTGTAAGTTCTACGCATCTTTGATCTTTAAGCCACCTATTCTGTTGTGCCACTGGTTTGGTGAGCTGGTTTCTACAGACCTGAGTAGTCCATAATTTCATGGATACTCCATGATACAAAGAAAGATAGGCTTGGGTATAGTGGTGAGCAGAAATAAAGTACCTTGCTTTGTTCGTATTTGTCCCCAGGCTGGTGATGTTCATACCCTGCACTGCCATTGGAGGTAGATATCTTCAGGGGTGGCAGAGATGGGTTACGGCTTGTAGCCTTTGAAGGCTTCTCAGACCCTACTGGAACAGAAGAATATGGTCTGCTGTTGGGCTGAGACACCCTACTAGCTTGTGGCCTCATTACAGCAGAGGTACTCTCTTTGCGTTGATACTCTATGGGCGACTGTAGTGCTGCAGGAGAGGAAGAGAATTAGATGCATCGGTGCTTGTGACACAGTGTAACCTGACATGCAGTACATGACTTGCAGGAGGTCATTTCAATAAACGGATATTGCTTTCAAAGTAAACCCAAGGGATACTCAACTGCATCACATGTGGAAGGGCACATTTACATTTAGACCACCTCACAGTACAGTATATAATGGTTCAACACAAGACGACTCTTACTGCTATGATGGAGTTGCTTGTCTAATGCTACAGCATGCTGAAAAAAAAACTTAGCACTTCAACAGAAATAAACACATTCACATTTTATTTCAAGCAGCACATATCAGAATGATTCAATGTTCCCTTTTAGGTACAAATGACAAAACCTAAGTATGTGGTGTGCATTTATTCAAGTCTTGACACCCAGGCTGCTAAAAAAGAGTTACTGGCCTCCATTATACTCAGAAAACCACCTACTCACATAACCCACTTGTATAGACAAGAAACGGTGGCTACCACATTATCATCAAATGTAGTTTACTCTGGACCTGCTTACATCTTTCTGCAGAACCACAGAATTAGAAGTGGCTGCAAGGGTCATCTAGTCTCATCCCTTGCCAAAGTGCAGGATTTGTATATGAGGCATAACTACTTTGGTGTAGGGCAGTTCCTGGAAGCTATCAACTACTAGGCAATTGGTGTTGATGACATCAGAATGTTAACCTCAGTTGGTCATTCGTCTCTAGAAGATGCCTCGTACCAAGGTTATAAGACAGCTTGTGGCATGCCCATAAGCTAAGTCAGGGTTTTGCAAACCCATAATAGTGAGTCTGGGAGCAGGAGAAAGTGTTTGGCTGTGGAGAGATTCAAAAGGAAAAGGCAGGAAATAGGGGTGTATATTTGAGCTGGTGTGGAGCAGAGGAGAATGGGGTTTTCTAAGGTGGTAAGGGAGAAAGGTTGGCTTGGCAGGTTTGAGGATAGGAGTCAATGATAAATGAAGGTGCAGGTGGGGAACCCGTCAGGTTAGAGGTAGTTTGGAGGGGGAGAAATGGAACTGGAGACATGTAAAGAGGTTGCAGTTTTCTCAGCCTCTCTTACTGTAAAGTATCCCAGTTTATCATTCTGAAGGGAGAAGGGGAATGAAAGAGGGCACCTTTCTCTTCTGACTTCATCACTCCTCTCCCCCAAATTAGGGTCTTTTCCACTTGAAGAGTTGATCAGCCTACAGGAGATGGTAAGAGGTCCTGTGACACAGCTTGTATCTAGAGCCCCACCTGGTATTATTAGGCACAAGGTATCACTGTGAGCTGGTCAAAGTTTAGGGGCAGACTGAACTTGCAAATCTTTCTACACTTATTGCCATTATTTGGAAGAGAGGAAGAGTCACCAGGATCAAAGACTAGAAATCCTTAAGTATGGATTTGGTGTTTGAAGCTGCATGACACACAATGTCTCTGGACAGATTATTGATAGAGAATCAGTACTCTGTACATTGGTCAGACTAAACTAAAATGGAATGTGGAGAGACTAATTCAGCAATGGGAAAATGCAGGACAAAGTGTCACAGATCAAATTAATCCAATCAAGAAATCACAACAGAAGCATCCCTCCTAACACTGAGGAGATGAAAAACCTCACAGGGGACAGACATGGAGTCCAGCATTTTTACTAAAAATAAGGGGGGGGGGGGCGAGAGAGAAAGGATTCAATAACTAGGGAAAAATTTTATTCCAAAATAAGTCTAATATCTTCCTTTCCTCTGCACCCTTTACATTTGAGAGCGAGCCCAGTTCTGCAGCTGCTCTCTGCATTAGTTTGACTGAATTGATGGTAAGCTGACCTTTGGAGTGGCTGCAGTCCAAAAGGGGAACCAGATCCATATAAAAAAAAGTAGAGATTAGACAATTCAGCTAACCAAACCGTTCAGGCATCCCGAATGTCAGATGCATGCAATGCTCTGCACTTTCCCAGGAGCACAGCATCAAATGTTTAGGATATTCAGATTTCTGGGGCAAATTTTGGTTTTTACAAAACACGTTTTGAGTTGACACTATTCTAAGCTCTTGTTTCAGAGCCTGACAGCCTCTCCATATTAGGGGTGCAAGCTGAAGGCCCGGCTACCATTCTGGAGTGAGTGGATTCTGATTATGGCCTCTGAGTGCTACTATAATTTACAATGTTGAGTGCAGTTAACAGGAATCGGGAAACATGACCTTGAAAAAGCAAGGAAGTTTTGTGAGGCTTTCACCACAGATACATCCCCCCAGCAGCATGCTGCTGGGACATATTTGGCTCCCTGGGATAAAACCTGCCTCTTAACCTGGCTAACACACTGTACCAACCATATACTTTAGCAGGAAGTCACAAGTGCTGCCAGAGTCAGACCCCACTAGCCACTGTTGTTCCTGGGCCAACCAAGAATTCCATGGAACCGTTAACACAGCATGGAGCTGTATAAAAACTTTTCTGGACAATTTAAAAGGTCTAAGGATTACGGTGGCATTATATGCTCTCTCTCATGCCTCTACACTGGTCACCTATGTTCTCGCTATCATAATGCAGCCCCTGAACTAGGTAGAGAGATCATTGCATGGGGTGGTACTACACAAGCACATGAGCCTTTCCTCTGCAAGAAAAAGGAAAGATCAATATATCAAGGATTCCTCTGTGCGAGACGCTCAGGGGACGTGGCCTGGCTTTGTGCCAACAACTACTTAAAGATGGGCAGCCTGGATTAACCTTTCTGTTTGAGATATTTCCTTATGAACATGAAAGTGATTAGCATTTTTCAGCAGAAGACAACAACATTTGAACATTGTAGATTCTGTTAGTGCAGAAGACACTGTACAGAGAGAGAGACTACATACCATTTAGGAAGTCTCTCTGTGTGTCCAGAACCTGACTGATGTCCTGTATCCAAGCTTGTTGAATTTCAGGATTGGCAGCCTGTAAAATGACTCGTTCTGAAGTTTCCCGACTCATAAGAGCAAATTTACAGGGATCATCATCCACTATTTCTTCAAGGATTAGATAGTTCATCTGCAAGAAACCCAATGAAGCATGGGTTACATTGTAGAAGACTCAGCAGCATTCAAAGATAAAATGATAATTTATGTTCAGGAAATTAGTACTAACTTAAAACCATCATTTGATTACAATCAGGAGAATCAAATTCCAATGTGCTTGAAGTTCCAGACAGACAATGTTTAACGAAGGTCTAGGCATCCTACAGACAGATTTTTCAGGTTTAAGTCTCATGCCTCAATAGCTATCCCAGATCTCTCAACATCCATCTGCATGGTCTTGAGCAGGGGTCAGCAACCTTTCAGAAGTGCTGTGCCGAGTCTTCATTTATTTGCTCTAATTTAAGGTTTTGCATGCGGGTAATACATTGTAACGTTTTTAGAAGGTCTCTTTCTAGAAGTCTATAATAGAAAACTAAACTATTGTTGTATGTAAAGGTTATTAAAATTTTTAAGACGCTTCATTTAAAATTAAATTAAAATGCAGAGCCCCCTAGACTGGTGGCCAGGACCCAGGGAGTGTGAGTGCCACTGAAAATCAGCTCAATGTGCCATAGGTTGCCTACCCCTGGTCTTGAGTTCAACTTCCTTTGAAAAGGTAATGTGATGGTGGCTGATGGGTCAAAATTAAGCATAACCTGAAAGTGATATTAATAAAAATTCCTCTTAAGAGTTGAAACCCTCCTGCCTCCCAAAAACCCTACCATCCCTCTAATACAAGAGTTGACAGCAATGTTTACATTAAATTTCTCTCCCTTGAGGGGAGTAATGGGAACTCAGCCATTTGTACACAGTCCAATTTTAAGTGACTCAGATCTACTAAAAGGAATAATTCTCCACTGATGATCCAGTGATATTTTTCCTCTCTGATTATTCTACCACCTAAGTCACTTGCTGTGCAATGACTCCATTAGGCACAAAGTATTTGCAGGATCATAGCCTATCTTTGACTTCACCGTGATTACTTGCGTGTTTACAGATAAGTACGCAAGTAAGTGTTTGCAGGATTGCGTCCTTAATCCAGGGTGCCTCTGGGCCTGTTAAACATTTCAAGTGTCTGTGAAATATGATGTGAACATGCATGAATAATTAAAAAACCCACACTTCTGATCTGTCAGCTTTAGCCATTCTTGCAAGCAGGCATACTGCTGTTTTACTCTATATCCCACAAAATGAAGGCAAGAGGGGATGGATGGTGCACCATCTAGGTCAGGGGTCAGCAACCTTTCAGAAGTGGTGTGGAGAGACTTCATTCATTCACTCTAATTTAAGGTTTCGCGTGCCAGTAATACAATTTAATGTTTTTAGCAAGTCTCTTTCTATAAGTCTATAATATATAACTATACACACAATAGTTAAGTAAATAAGGTTTTTAAATTGTTTAAGAAGCTTCATTTAAAATTAAATTAAAATACAGAGCCCCCTAGACTGCTTGCCAGGACCCAGGCTATGTGAGTGCCACTGAAAATCAGCTCAAAAGCCGCCTTCGGCACGTGTGCCATAGGTTGCTTACCCCTGATCTAGGTAATGTATTCCCAATATGCATCTCAGAGGTCTTGAGCATCCATGTACAACATGTGTGAACAGCTCAAAGTGATGTCATCTAATTTTCAGTTCCCTGAATACAAAAGAACTGCCTATAAAGTGAATGGGGGAAGAAATTCTGCAAATTAACTCAGTTTAAAAGAAAACCACCACCAAAGAAAGCAGAAGAACATCATTCTAAGGGCATGTCTTCACTGCAACAGTTAGCTTGAATCTATGCTGCTGGATCTAGGCTAGCTCAAGTGAGGGCTGCTCCACACTGGGAATTTACATTGAATAGCTACACATCAGGGGTGTGAAAAATCCACACCACTGAGAGATGGAGCTATGTCCACCTAATCCCCAGCGCAAACAGCATTTGGTTGACGGAAGAATTTTCTGTTGACTCAGCTACTGCTTCTTGGGGAGGTGGGTTACCTAGGTGGACAGGAGAAGCCCAGGTAGAGTCTAGGCAGTGCTGCCAGCTGCCAGTCAATCTGCAAGAGTGGTGATCAAATCAGACTCAAGCTTCAATTTACTCACCTGATGGGCTGGCTAGTAGAAGCTTAAAGCACCACTTAACTCAAATTAGAGACCTGTGCATGAACAGTAGTTGGGTTGGGGCAAAAATAGAGTTATAGCTCAAGCTAACAGTGTACCAAAGGCATGCCCTGAAGTGCAGTTTAACTGAAAGCTATCAGATAGCCCTAGACCAAATTTGCTTCTTTTGGCATTGGCAGATATTTATCTTCAACATACAATGCAAGAATTGCTCTTTCCAGGGAACCTACATTTTCACACTTTCTAGAATCACCTATTGAAAAGAAAACTTCCCTGGCCTCTAGATTAAAAATTAGGGTTAGTTCTTGTCACTTGATGTCTTCCTCCCCCCTCTTTTACTCCCCACTGAAAGGGGGAAGGTAGGAAGTGATTTTAAAATTAAATGGATTTAAAGACACCAGGATTTACAGCTGTTCTTGAGATTTACAGTTAATTTTTGGTTTTTGTGTTCTTACAAATATTTCCACCTTGAATAGTCTCTCTTGCAACACTAAGTAGGCCAATAAAGTAATAGCAAAGACTGAAGATTAAGGCCCCCCCGGATTCAGGAAAGCATCCCTATTAGAGTTAAGCATGTGCTTAAGTTCTGAATTGGGTCCAAGATCATTTTGGTTCAGTTTCCCCTCCTCCACTCCTAGTGGCGAGAAAATTAGGAAGCCCCTTCTGCTGCTACCCTTAGCTCTTCAGTAGACCCAACTCTTACTCATGCAAAGCTCCAGGCAACAGATGTTAACTGTTCAGACCTGCCCTTTGCTGTGTATCTTGTGAAGTCAGCTACTGAATTGTGCAGGGGCAGATTTACAAGTGTTGTCCTTACACTATCCTTGGTCCATATTACTGAAAATTAGTGGGAACACTGCAGACTAAGGTCTATATATGGCACTTGAGGACTGGTATGCCTAAAAGTCAGTCCAGAGCATAGAAAAGTCATGGTTAAGTAGCAAATGCTTACCAAATAAGACTTTCCCATTTCTTACCTTTATACTTCTCTTAAACATGTAGCCTGGTGTTAAAGAGCCTTTCCGAAGAAGTTCACTAAAGATGACTATTTGCTCAAAGAGGAAGACCCTGCGCTCCTTAGGCCGAGACAGCCCTCCAGAATCCTGCTCAGTTACATAGAATGTATCCTGCTGCAGCAGCTTTCCTTGAGCAGTCAGCTTGCCCTGAAAAATAAAGAAATTGCCAACTTAAACATGTATATAGGTAAGAACAAAAAACAAACAAACAAAAAAATCACACAGCCCAAGGGCTGATCTGCTGGTGTTCATATGTTCTGGGGTTTCCAAGGAGCCCTGAATTCTCAGAAGGGCAGAATTCCTCTGGACTTGAGACTAAAAAATCTTTGCCTTCCTTGACAAGAGTTCACTCAGAGTGCTAACACAGCTGTTCTTTACTCTCATCGCCACCAACTGTGTTTCTAAGACAGAAAATGCCACATCTCCAGTGGAATGTTTTTATACCTGTTTCCAACTATATTCCCATTATAATTTTTGAGCTACTATTTAAGACATGCTTGGCCTAAATGTTGGAGTTTAGGCATTTTACCAGGATAGTCAATTCCTGCATTGAATCGGTCAACTTGGTACATCGTTTAAGAACCCTCTCTGAAACTGCACAGGTGCTCACACCCTCATGTCTAGCTACCTCACTCAAGGTTTTGAGTTACCATGCTAAGCAGCAGAGTCGTCTGACTGTTAGGCCACTCCTTCTGGCAGAACAAATAAGTCTGCAATTCAAGCTCTGAGAAGCAGTAACAGGCATTAGATTGATACCTGTACAGGATCGTTCCATTTTTAGAACTGCAAGTATACATTTGTCCCATCCCATCCCTCCCCCTGAATCCCAGAGGAATACAGCTCACAGTTAAGAGAGCAGAATACTGGCTAAAGAGGCTGAAGGACAATCTTTGGAGATAGTTATTGAAAAAAAGATGCTTGTAGCCCCTTGAGCACTGCTATTTAAGCTAACTGCTTAAAGACAGATGCATGACAAATGCATACCTCAAAGCCCTGAAGACGGCCCAGGTTCATCATATCATTGCAACGTTTTGGTACAAGGCACATTAATTCAACTGCTTTCTGTTAAATACAAACAATACATTAATTATGAGAAGGCCGGAGCACTTTAAGGAAAAATTAAAAACACGCAGGTGCCACCAATCAATCGAATGAAAAATGAATGAGGCATGCTTGTTTTTAGAAGTTATAAAGGCATGATTCTGATGTATCTAGGTCAGGGGAGGGCAAATTACAGCCTGTGGGCCGGATCCACCCTGTCAGGGCTTTCAATCCAGCCCATGGGATTGCCAACCTCATGGCCCAGTGGGGCTAAGACAGGCTTCCTGCCTGCCCTGGCCCCACGCCGTTCCCGGAAGCAGCCAGAACCACGTTCCTGAGGCCCCGGGGGGGGCGGAAGGCGGGCTCTGTGCATTGCCATCGCCTGCAGGCACTACCCCCTGCAGCTCCCAATGGCCAGGAACAGGGAACTGCAGCCATTGGGAGCTTTGGGGGTGGTACCCACAGGCAAGGGCAGCACACAGCAGAGTTGCCTGCTCCACCTCACCCCGAAGAGACACTGCGAGACATGCTGGCTACTTTCAGGAGCAGCACAGGGCCAGGGCAGGCAAGGACCCTGCCTTAGCTCCACTGTGAGCCGTTGCCACCCTGGAGCCACTCGAGGTAAGTGGCACTGGCCCAGGGCCTGCACTCTGCACCCCCTCCTGCACCCCAACCCTTTGCCCTGAGCCCCTTCCTGCACACCGCACCCTGCATACAATTTCTCCACCCAGATGTGGCCCTTGGGCCAAAACCTTTGCCCACCTCTAATCTTGGTGTTTCACTAATGAAAATGGGAGGTCTGGCATGCAGGCACAGGCCCCAACTACATGTAGCTTAAACTAGAAGAGAAAATAAACTAACTTAAATGAAACATGAAATAAGTAATTGTTTCTTTGCTCCAATATTCTACTGGTGATTTGCTTTCTCTCTCCAAAATTCCACTGAATTATTCAGCAATAGCCAGATAAAGCAACAGAGAGTCTAGGATATGAAAGTATACCTCTATATCGGAACATTCCAGCCCAGCTTTCTCACTGTATCTCAGGAAATCCTAAAGAAAGCAAGACAGTTCTCAAGATGTTTCAGGAAAGATACCCATTATCCAGTTTAAAAAAAAAAATATATCCACCAACGAGCAGCAGGATGTAACTCCACAGAAAATCAAAGATGCACTTAGATAGCCCTTTGAGAATCTCTGACAAAAACTTAATAAAAATGAAGTAGTTTTCAAAACATGCTTGTGAGGTAGGGAAAATATCCTACGCATTTTATAGGTGGGGAAAACAAGCACAAAAAGGTTGAATGACTTGCTGAAATTCACAAACGCAGGACAGAACTAAAATGAGAGAGAGTTTGGGAATGCTGACTCAGTCCCCTCTTAAGTCACAAGACCACACACTTGAAGATGCCCTTTTTTCCCTTTTGAAGTCTTATAGACAAATGCAATTACTTTTTTGCAACTAGTACAGTTACCAAAGCATGGGCTGATGGCAGTCAGTTTGATATGCTAAGTGGCTTAATCTATACTGGTGGTTTTTGTTTATGGGCTAAGTTTCAGAAGTGATTCACGCTGGGCAACTAAAATTAGACACCTCGGGTTAGATTTTAAGACATGAACAGCTAGAGTTGCGGGTGCACAGAATCCTTGAAAAATCATGTTGTGTGTCTAAGTTGGACTCCCAAAGTAGACACTGAAAATTTGGATCTATCCATTTTTCATTCTAGGGTACAGTATATGAACATACAGAAGCTCAGTACACATCTGTTAAAAGCATTTGCCTTCATTCAGTACCAATCTGTTTATTCCATTTAGAGCTGGCCAGAAAACAGGAATGTTTCTGGTGGGCATGTCTTTGGGAAAAAATTTGTCAGAAAATTTTCAAATTTTCCTGTGGGATATAAGTTAAGAAAGTATATGTGTAAGGGGAAAATGAACTATTTTCTTCAGTGACTGTTTTCCACCTTTGGCTAATTTTATTTTCTACGGGTGGAAAAAAAAAAAAAAAAGTTAGCAGTGGGCTTTTTCCAACAATCATGAAATGAAAAGTTAAAAAAAGTTTAGCTTCCCCTCTGGTTGTTCATTTTCCCCCCCAAACAAAAATCAAAATGAGATTTGATTAAAAAAATAGCCCCTCATTTTCAATTAAGCCTTTTTTTAAAATGAGAAATCTCAAAAGCTTTGATCAGCTCTAATTTCAATGCAACTCATGCAGAAAAATCTCTAAATCTTTGATTATTCTAGCAAGATTTGGTAAAGCAACTGAAGTGTCTCAAAAGAACGGAGACCGACATACATAAAACATTAGACATCATCAGCTACCAAACTCTGTTCTCAGAGATGTCTTAACTGGGGCTCCTCTGCTGGCTGGATGTCTATCTACAGACAAACAAATATTGTAGGAGCTAATGTATAATGGAACTTCTCTTCCATCAACTTTTCACTTGAGTTAAAGAGATGGTTAGTCACAACATACCCCATAAGATAATTTTAAATATCAAATTTTAAGACAAACCTCATAAGTTACAATGAAATTCCGATTGATGCAAGTCAAAGTCCAATGCAAGATGAAGATGATCCACAGCTTAACCTAAATTGCATCTTTACACTCACCTTGAGTAGAAGCTGGTACTTGGTTATTCTTTGAATAGGTTTGATTAAAAAGTCACTGAGGGTTAACCGTTGGTTTATTTCTTGTTGTACCTCCTAAAAAGTAATATCATCACCACAATATTAAGAAATAGTTACAATAAGCCACATGAAGACATTTATAGCTATTCTATTTGCAAAGACAGGAAACAGGACATGGTAAGTGACACTCACAAAATAAAAATAAGATTAAAGAGTAATTTTCTGCCAGAGCAAGAGGACATTTTAGAAATTCAAAAGGATTTCAAAATCTATAAGTGTCCCTTTTTGGCACGTACTGGGCAAAATACTTGGAAGCTAATCTAAAGATTTGGGATTCATTTTCAATTTGAGCTGATAGAGCAGGAATTAGATATCTGGAGAATGCTCTTCCCATTATAGTTAGGTGATGGCCATGAAGAAATCCTGAAGAGCATGAAAGGTTGCAGTGACATACCCTTTAATGAAATAAGGGCCTTCCCCTTGTTACTCAAGTCTTGCATTATAAAGTGTGGATAGCCCCAAAAACTTTCTGGAGTGAACATAAAAGTCTGGGGAGAGGGTGAAATTATTAATTGTAAATCACCCAGCAGAATAAACCCCCTGAACACCACAACAAAATATACCTCACCCAAAGTCCTGACTATTCTCTGCAAAGATCACAGGTGGCAAAGGCCATTTCAGAGAGTGCGAGAGGAAAATGAATTTTGGAATGCAATAGCCTAGCCATTAATTGAAAAGGAATATTTATCTCCAATTCCCATTCTTCTATTAAAGGAGTTGCTGGAAAGAGATACTGTAAACAGAATATACTTGTATACAAGAATAAATCGTTATCACAAAATCCTTTACTTTAGCCGAACAGAGCCAAAACCCAAAAGGTTTTTGGATAATTCTCCTTTAACCTCAAAGCACAGGTTTAGGCAGCAATAGTATCCAGTGAATGTGGCCAAGCTTACCTCAAAGTATGCATCATATTCAGCTACTATGTATTCTGATCGCGGTTTGTTTTGACAGTACACCACATACATGTGTAATCTCCTCTCCTGTGAAGGCAAGATGCACAGGAGTCTAGTAAAATATTAGCTACTATATTTTTATTAAATGATTGGACTGGCAGAAAGATGCTAAAACTGCTCTGTTTGATCATACTCATTTACTCAAAGGTGCAAAGCAATGGAATCAGGTCTGTTCTAGCTGACCTCGAGTCTCTCGTTGATGAAAAGCAAACAAGGCAATATTCCTTCCCCATTATATAATATTTACACAATGCAGCCCTGATCCTCTAAACACTCAGGCACTCGAGCAGCTTTACTTTGGCAAGTGGTCCCATTGAGTTTAACAGTTGGAGTCAAGTGCACATATGTTTGACAGATGGAAGCTTTAAACAAGGGGCCAGACCCTCACTGCATGTAATTCAGCATAGCTCTACAGAAGATTTATGCTAGCCAAGGGTATGGTCCAGTGTTTTTACTTCTTTTAAAAGTAACTTAACACCAAGAAGTTGCACAACATACTTTAAGTTAAAAGCAACATGCACTTATTATTTAAGCCAGGGGTGGGAAAACTTCAGCCTGCAGGCCACATCCAGCCTGCCAGCCCTTTTAATCCAGCCCTCGAGCTCCTGCTGGGGTGCAGGATCTGGTGCTTGCCCTGCTCCAGTGCTCCAGCTGGGGAGCAGCATTGGGGGCCGCTCCACCTGGTTCCTGCAAGCAGCAGCATGGCCCTCCTCTGGCTCCTTCACATAAGGAGAGCCAAGGGGAATCTGCTCTGCACGCTACCCCCTGCAGCTCCCACTGGCCAGGAACTGCAGCCAATAGGAGCTGCAGGAGGTGGTGCCTGGGACAAGGGCAGCATGCAGAGCTGCTTGGCTGTGCCTCTGTGTAGGAGCCAAAAAAAAAAACAAAAAAACAAACAAAAAAACACACGACATGCCGCTGCTTCTAGGAACACTTTGAGGTAAGTGCTGCCTGTGCCCCTGAGCCTCTCCCCATGCCCCAACCCCCTGCCCCAACCCTGATTCCCCTCCCACCCTCCGAACCCCTCAGTCCCAGCCCAGAGCACCCTCCTACATCCCTCCTCCAAACCCGCTCATCCTCAGACCCACCCCAGAGCCTACACCCCCATCTGGAGCCTTCACCCCCACCAGCACCCCATTCCCCACCCCTTGAACTCATTTCTGGCCCCAGCCAGAGCCCTCACCCCCTCCCACACCCCAACTCCAATTTTATGAGCATTCATGGCCCGCCTTACAATTTTTATTCCCAGATGAGGCCCTCAGGCCAAAAAGTTTGCCTAACCCTGTTTTAAACATTATGGCAACCAATGATAAATTGTAAATTCAATGAAGAAAACTATTCTTAAAACACATGATCTTCAGAGAACACTGCATGCCATGTGCCAATGTTATTTCAGTATCGCACGATACAAAGTTTTCCTTGCAGGAAAAAATGCAATGTCGATAACCAAATGAGAAATATTCCTGAAAAGTGTGTTTTTGCTCTCTGCACTTCAGCAAAAAAAAAAAATAAAAAAAAAATGAGTACATCAAGATGTGCTAAGTTTTAATCCCTCCCATTTTGTGCTTTTAAAAAACTAGAGACTCCTA
Organism: Chelonoidis abingdonii; assembly: GCF_003597395.2. Lineage (NCBI taxonomy): Eukaryota > Metazoa > Chordata > Testudines > Testudinidae > Chelonoidis > Chelonoidis abingdonii. The sequence goes on from NC_133778.1 coordinate 68,796,883, forward strand.
GCCAGGAAATAAGCAAACTGCTTTCAAATCTTAATGTCACATATACATGTTCAGGTTGTTAGTGCCAAGATACAAGACACAAGAAAGGTGATGCATCTCTTTTATTGGACCAGCTTCTGTTGGTGGAAGGGACAAGCTTCACAGAGCTCTTCCCCTCAATCTGGAGAAAGTAAGCAGAGTATCTGAGCTATATACATGCTTAGTCCCTCCAATCCAAGTAGCAAATTGAGAGAAGGGGAGGGGCACACAGTGCCTCTGGTTTTATGATTTAGGGATACCCAGCCACTCAGTAGCTGAGGAAACAAAAATGTCAGCCTTATTCTAGATCTGGATTAAAAATGTTAATACATGAGCATAGCAAATCAATATGGTCAAACTGAATTTAGAAGAAAGACTTTTTCTGAGAAAAAATGTTAGTGAAAATCAGAACGTAGAAACACTCACATGTTTGATAAAAAGCTGTGCTAAACGGTCATGTTCCTGGAGACATTTTTCCAGTTCAGCCAGGAAAAAACTGAAAGTAAAGAGAAGATAAGCAATTCAAAATAGTTTCCCCTTCCTACCGGCGCTGCACCTTCCCCCCCATATTATCCAATCACAGCTAGCGAATTCCACAATAACTGAACAAGAGGGGGGAATTTGGCTTTTTCCTTTAGGTGCAACATGCAGCCATGAAAACATTGTTGGGATGGTGTGGTGATGGTGGGAGAGGAAGACAGAAATTTAAGGGAAATCAGTTCTTGGATTTTGAAGTGTTCACTTTTACTCTCTTCTGTGGTTTTCATTACAGCTGGTTGAAAAATGCCAAGAGACATTCTGCAGAAGTTTGGAGTTAATTCCATCCCCCCCCCCAATCCATTTATCAAAAACATCTTCTGAAAACTGAAAATTGAAATAAAAATGTTCAGTTGGGTAAGACCCATGAAAAAAAAGTTTTGGCCACACTGAAAACTTCTGTAGAAAACCTTCATTTTATCTAAGGCTATTTTTAGTCACTAAACATTTTGACCACAAACTTTTGACTAGCTGTAGTTAGTTATCAGTGTGTAAGTATATGACAAACCAATATTTACATTGACCCCACCCCTTTGGAAACTTCTAGCTTGAATCCCTTCAAAGGAATTTTATTTAGATGCCTAAAAATGAGCTTTGTTTAGGTGCTTTATGTTTCTAGAGACCTTTATAGTTTTTAACTGCCTTCAAAGGAGGTAGAACCTCCTTTCCCAGGAGCTCTCTTATGCTGAGCAATTTCCAGCTTGAATGCGTTCATGGCTCTTAACCATAGATGCCTGGCATGGGGAGAAGCATTGTCTGGAGTGAACAGGTCCTGGCAAGGTCCAGGGCCTGCAAAGGAAGATTCACTTCAGCGAGCCGTGCATGAAACGAAACATTTTGATGAGGTACCTGGTAAGTCTTGGAGGTCCAAGTTCCAACTAATGGTGTTTTTAAAAAGTAAAAAAGCTCAGGAGTTTGATCATCAACCTCCCTTTCACTGCCCTCAACTAGAGGAGAATCACCACCACTAGATATTGTGTAAGTGGTTAAACAGCAAAAGCAGCAGCACGAAGAGAAGGCCTAAAACAATGCAGTCCTGGCCTGTGACTAGGGTTCCCAGGGTCTATGGTAATAAAAATATTGATAGTAATAACAGTAGAACTGGTGAGGAGCAAGGACACTGCACAAACTCAGCCAGATGCAGGTCTATAGCCGAAGAGACCTATAACCATTTATACTTTGATTTTACTTGAGTTTATCCATACTTTATCCAATGCTACAGAAAGAGTGCAGGTGTTAAAAGATGCAGATAGCATTAACTCTATCTTGTGCCAGTCCCACGGGTCAGGGATATGCATTTTAAGAATTCCATTACAAAAAAGTCAATAGAACTATAGATAAGAAATCACTAACACAAATCTAAGTCCATTTGCTTCTCTTTGGGAGTTTCATTAATAGAGAAGAAGATCTAGAGGAAATCTGACCTTATTTAGAAAGTCTGGATAACGCTCGAGGAATAAATGTCTTAATTCAATAGTCTAATCAGGCACCCTGCAACGTGTAATTAAGATAGTTTATTTTAGGCAAGCTCTGCAGCAGCAAGATGTAGCTGCTGAAAAATGTTTATGAATGCCAGGGTTGAAATGCACTTCAGAGTCAGAGTCAATGAAACTATTGTTCTTGTATGATTAAAAAGACAGTGGCAATAGCGCGTTCAAGGTTAAAAGCAAGATGTTGTTCACTTTGTTACATTGTAAATAAATGCTGATTTCAAGTCCCAGAAGTAGATTCTCTTAGGCAGATTTCTGGGGCTAGCGTCCAGCAATGTACCACCACCTTGAGGAATTCCAAAACTTTGTGTTTGACCCAGCTTCTACATTTGACGAGAAAACATGGACTAATGCAGCTTTTCACCTACTGTTTTCCCTTTTCAAGTACATGCACCATTCCTTCCATATCCAGTTTAGCCTGTTTCTACCATTCCAGTCTGAATCTTGTGTTATTGGGACATGTCACATGAGCTTATTTTCAGAGGTATTGAGCACCCACAAATCCAAGTATCAAAAAACTCTAAATTAAGCCCAGTCAGATTCTTGGAGTGAAAATTGAACCCATTTTTATTCTATAGACCTAGCATCCAATGACACCAAAAGTGTCAACTTCAGGAATCTCAAGCATCAGGATTAAGACCACATTTTAGACCCTACCAAAAAAAAAAGAAAAAAAAAAGCTGTTTTCTGAAGTGCTAGTGCCTGCTGAAGTCCAGGCGAATGGAGGGTACCTCTGAAAATCATGTCGTTTTTATTTGGAGCCCAAAGCTTGCAAGTTTGGACATCAATGACTTGCACAAAGTCCATTCAAAGTAAATTTGGTAGTAGAGCCAGGTTTCCAATTCGCTCTCCTTTGCTGAGGTACATTGTCAAAGATACTTAAAAGTACAACTTACTCCTTGTGCCAGTCATAAATCTGGTGGATATTGCCAAATACAATCTTGTCTTTCCCTTTCATATCTTCAGTAACCCCTTTTTCTTCTATTCTCTTCATGAAGCCCTGCAGCATGAAAGAACAGTGATTAACTAATGACCCAGCTGAACAACAATAAGTAGTATGTGTTTGTTTTTCAGGACAAGCACAAGTTACATGCCATAACTGGTAGAATCTCTTTAGAAGAAAACTAGGTACTTAAAATACGTGTTATGCTGTTTAAAACCAGACACCCATCTTATATTTTAAAATTACACACTTTGCTTAAAAGAAAAGCTATAAAGGGATTTATTCTGCAACTTCTCAAAAGGTTTGTAAAAACCTATTGTACTGTCACTAAAGCGACACGTACGATTAAAAAAGTTACATAAGTGGAGGTTTGTCCAAAATTCTTGGATTCCCTGATCAGTGCAAGAAGCCAACTCTGCAGAGATTTTTTTTTTCCCCTTTAAATGCAGTGTACTTCTTGGGTACACAAAACTATGTAGTAAATTTAGAGTCAGAAATAGGATTTCTCACTTCTTCTGCGCATTCCATTTGAGTCTCTGTAGCATTACAAATGTCAGTTTACATTTGCCTCACACTTCACTCTGAGTAAGAGAACACATGAGTTCTAAAAGCTTGGAAGCCTTTGAAAGCCACCACTAAATTGTTTGGGAGCACTCACTGAACTAACGAGTTTGCAAAAAGCAAAAAAGATTTCTCAAGAGGTCACTTGTTTTCAGTGCCTTTGTTTTTTGATCCTCACCTTGGAGCAACCAGTGTTGTGTGCGCTGAATACCGCTGGCATCAGTATCTAGGTATCAATAGGGCATTCAAAAATTGAAGAATCCAAAATTAAATGGACGCTCTTGAAAGTGTGGGACAAATAACTTTGGTATAGTTCCTTTCATCCCAAAGTGTGTTACAAACAAAACTCAGCTACTACATATGGGCCTGAGATGAAGATTGGATCAAGATACCAATTTTTAGAGGTGTTCAAATCTGGAATTTTGGTTTGGGCCCTTTTCTAAATAAAGTTAGTGCCATTATTAATCAGTTCCAATTTCAGGTAGGATCTCTGTCTAATAGCAACAAGAGAATACAACAAGTGCAAGAAGAAAAAAAATTTATTCTCCATCATCTGGAAGACTATACAACAACTGAAACGATCTCATATCACAACCCAAGAGAAACAAGTCAGCCAAGATAAGCCTTTAAGCACTTGATTGTAGGTTTTAAATTTAGTATTTGAAAACATTTCCTTTAGGCACTTTTTAGCACAGTATCCAGTTAGTAGGACATCCTTTTGCCGATTTGAGCAATTACAGCCAGAGTTTAACTATATTAAATGGACTTGAACTCACCTCTACCACAATTCCCAAGTCTTTGACATAGTCTCTCTCAGTCTGCACCAGCTCATTTAAGACAAACCTAGATTAAAAAATAGCTACATCATTTCTCAATACAAGTTACCACCTCTCCATCACACATATACACACACGCACAGTTTCTAACCAACAAAGACTACGTCCTTATTCCAGTTCACATGACCTAGTTCTCCCCCAACTCAGCTTCATGCATAGGTTCTGGAACAAATTTTTACAGTGGGGATGCTGAAAGCTATTGAACCAAAACTGTAAACCCTGTATATAATGGAAACTACTCCAAACCAGAGGGTGCTGCTACACCCTCAGCACCCCTAGTTCCAGCTCCTATGGCTTCGTGGCTCAATAGTTAGTCTTATGAAAGCTTAACCCTGTCAGTTCAGAACATTCTCCATCTGTGCCAGAGGTGGCTGAAATTCTTTTTCACCAGGGTTTTTTTTTTTTTTTTTTTAAATCCTGGGATAGAGATAATCAGTTGGTCTGATTACACAGAAAAAAACCCCAGTTACTTATTCTAAACTGTCATTCAAGAGGAGGTTGCACACATGTATTCTACTTAGGTGACTAAAACAGTACCCAGAGGAGGGGGCTCAGAGTCTATTTAGATAGAGAAACCAATATAGCTTTCCTAAAATTAGCATACCATCTTGAAGCAGTTGTAACTGCATAGTTCTGACTGAGTGATGGTGTGCACAAAGGACCACATAGCAGTCCTACAAGTGTCCGGTATAGGCACATCCTTTAGAAAAAAGTCACTGGAGTAGCTTGAGCTCTGTAGAGTGGGCAGACAGTCATTGTGAAGCAGCGTTCACCACCTTTTGCATTTGTAATATAATCTGCAGGTGGATTACTGCTTCCTATATGTGCTGCGACAGTGTGACTTCTCATCCTGTCATCTTAAGAAATACAAAGAACAAGGCAATAGCTTTAAGTGTTTGGTCCTGTCTAGATAGAACACCAATACTCACCTTACATCCAGAGTTTGCAGATGTTCTTCACTGAATGCAGCTTCAGAAAAAAAAATTGGTAAGTATATTGTCTTTTTTAAATGAAATGTCAATACTACAGATAGAGTTCTGGATGTGGCCTCAAAGCTTGAAAAAAAAAAAATATAGCACACAAGGAGGCCCTGCTACTCTTCTGATCAATATAATGGCCATTTGGAAGGATGTCTGACAGATGGGCCAAGAACAGGTGGCCAAAACTCAAATGGAGAACCCATCGAAACAGCCAACGCAGTGTTGGAGGGCCCAAAGAGGTACTGTATCTTTAACAGGAGGAAAAAGCCAAACAATCCCTTAAAAATTATCTAGAAATCATAGGACTGGGAGGCAAAGGTAGAGAGGAGAAGAGGTCACCTGGATAGGGGGATGGATAGCTGAGATCACTGCTAAAGTCAAACTTCAGGTTGCTTAGCAAAAGATCTGAGGATTTGAGATGCAACAGGTACTCCAGAACTTCCTGAATCTTAGCCTCTGTGATTGTATTTTATGAAGATTGGACTATACAGAAAAAATACTTCCATTTAGCCACATCAGTGGGTCTAGAGGATTGCTTCCTATTATGTAATATTTCTTAAACTGCCACTTTAGTTTTTTCACTTGACCTAATCACTCAATATCCAAGTTGTGAAGTGCAGATTGCTGGGATTTGGGTGCAACATCTGTTCATGTTGCTGGGATAGCAGATCCATGAATGGACGTAGAGTTGAGAGGCTGTGAAGATTAGAGAACTAGTATGGTCTTGACCAACCTGGTATTATAAGAATCATCTTGGCATGACTCTTTCTATTTGAGTATATTCTCAGGGAAGAGTACGTGTGGTGTGGGGGCGGGGGGAGAAATCCAGTCCATGTAAGAAGAAAGGTATTGTATAGGGAGATTGAACTGAGGTCCACTTGAGAACAAAATTGACACCATTTCTAGCTGTCCTTTGTTGTGGGGGGGGGGGGGGGGAGAAGGACTATTGGAACACCCAGATTTGGAAAATGGTCTTGAAAACATTGTTCAAGGGAATCACTTATGATTCTGGAAGAATCTCCTGCTGAGGTGATAAGCAGCCAAATCTGGGAGCCAGGTAAGTGAGTGGCAATGGGAGTAATGCCTTTCCTGATGGAAAAGATCCATAACTTCCTGAAAAAAGCTGATCAGATAGTGCAACTCCTTCATAGTTTAGGTAGTACATTGCAGTTATGTTGTCATGTAGTATCCAGAATGACAAGTCCTTGACGTAAGGGAGAAACGTGTGGCAAGCCCTATGAATTGCCCAGAGGGCAAGGACAGTCATATGAAAAGTCACTTCATGTTCCATCCATAAAACATGGGTTTGCAGCCACTCTAGATATGCATCTCAACCTATCAGAAAGATTAATGACCTACTTGAATGGAAGGGGGAGAAAAAAAACTGTACCTCTCCCCCACCCCTCCCATTCACACACTTGAGTCATCCACCACTCCAGGGAACACAGGAGTGTGACAGGTTGGATCACAGAAACCCTCTTGAGAGCTGCCACCTGATGTGCCAAGACTACTTCTACTCCTGCTTTCCCCGCCAGCACAGGACTCCAGCACCCTGTCTTCCTGAGCCAGAGACACCCATCTGCTCCAACAAAGACTCAGGGTCTGAATTACTTGCCCCAAAGCTGCAGGTTTACCTGAAAGCAGCTAACAGAAGTGTTCCTGTCTTTAACACTCAGATGCCCAACTCCCAGTGGGGTGTAAACTCTAATCTTTTACCCTGTATAAGCTTTATACAGGGTAAAGTCATAAACTGTTCGCCTTCTACAACACTGATAGAGAGATATGCACAGCTGTTTGCCCCCCAAGTATTAACACATACTCTGAAGTAACTAATAAGTGATTTTATTAAATACAGAAAGTAAGATTTAAGTGGCTCCAAATAGTAACAAACAGAACAAAGTAAGTCACCAAGCAAAATAAAATATAATGCATAAATCTCTATGTCTAGAGAAACTGAATACAGGTAAGATCCTCACCAGTTCCAGAATGCTCTTTTTTACAGGCTAATCCCCTTTTAGCCTGGGTCCAGCAATCACTCACACCTCTTGCAGTCACTGTCCTGTGTTCCAATTTCTTTCAGGTATCCTGGGGGAGGGGTCTCTGAGGGGTTTAAATAGACTCTCTCTTGTGAGTGGAGACCCCCTTCTCACTCCTATGCAAAGTCCAGCTCCAAGAAGGAGCTTAAGAGTCACCAGGGCAAATCTCATGTCCATGCATGACTCAGTTTTTACAGGTAGCATCCATTGTTTACAGGCTACCTTGAACATCCTCAAGCAGACTTACGTGGATTGGAGCATTTCAAGATCCATTGTCCTTTAAGTGTTTCTTGATTAGGCACTTAATTTCAACATTCCTTTCTCCAGGAACTGAACAAATGCTCTACTAAGGTTATTTAGAAATTAAGCCAGTACACAGCCAATATTCATAACTTCAAACACAGAAGTGATACATCATACAAATAGGATTAATACATTCAGTACAGATGCGCTACATGTGCCATGTGGCATAAAACACACTCCAAGCACACCTCCACAAAACACATTCCAAGCACAATTCCACAAAGACCCAATGGGAGGTACCGTCACAAGGAGCACCAGAGGTACTTGGATCAACTTGTCTAAAGGTGTCTGTTCAGTTGATAGACTAGCTTTAGCCAAGTTTGAAGGGAGCACACATGCAGCTGGCATATGTTGGGTCACATAAGTACATAAGGCTCAGAGGTCTCAGGTGTATCTGGGCTGTGTGATGGGGTGTGATCTGAGGGACAGGTAGAGGTGGCAAATGGCCTGAAATCTGTAGTGAGGGAGGAATGCCATCAAGCTTGTAGAATCAAGTAATCCCCACACAGAAAATACGGGCCTAATTTGGATTTGCCTTTATGCAGCATGAAGCCTAGATAAATCAAAGAAATGGATGATGACTTGAACATGGCGGAGAGCCTGCTGTTAGATGGTGCAGGGCAAATCCAAATTGTCCAAATATGGGAAGATGTGAATCCCCGTCTTCCTCAAACAGATCACCACCCCCAGGAACATGGTGAATACACACAGGAATGACAAAAGGCCAAAAGGGAAGTATGTGTATCAACAGAGTTGATCTGCTACTGCAAATCTCTGGAACCTCCATGTGACAATGCTACCAAGTCACAGGCAGTAGGCATCCTGGAGATCAAGGGCAGGAAACCAGTCTGTCCTAGACAGCAATGAGTGAGTCACACTAGAGAGACCAATCAGAATCTTATGTGCTTGATTAACTTGTGGAAATTTCAAGGATCCAGTATGGAGCAGAGATCCACTTTGGACTTTAGGGATCAGAAAATGAGTAAAACTCCTTTCCCTGATGTGGATGGGGAACTACTTCTTTAGCCCAGAAAGAGAACAGAATCTGAAATTCTTCACAGAGCACTGACTCATGAGAATGGTCCCTGAAAAAAGACACAGAGTAGAAAGGGCGATGAGACTGGGATATTCTATCAAGTTCTGTTCAGTCACCTATTGTTATCCCAAGCATTGAGGAAGTGGGACAATCTGTCCCCAGATGGAGGGAGGGGAAATCATAGGAAGATTGCCAGTTACAGTATTGCTGTCCTCAAGGAAGAAGTCAAATAGGCTGCTACTCCCAAGAATGACTGGTTGGAGGGTAGTCTCTTCTGTGATGTGCACTTCTGTCTTGAAAACTCGTTCTAACTTGATGGGTACTGCCTATAAACACTGGTGTTGATACTGCTGTTGATGTGATCTGTATTACCACCTCTTGGGTGCTTGGGCATAGACCCCTAAGGAGCCAAAGGGTACCCAGAGAGTCTTTAAATGAATGTAAAGTCTCACTGGTCTTCTCTGAAAAGAAAACCAAATAAAAAAATAAAAAATAAAAAAATGTGAGATTCTCTATAGTTTGCCGAGTGTCTGGGGTTATGTTCGAGTTATGCAACCACAGGGCCCCTTACTGAATGAGGGAGGCAAACTAGTGACAGAGAATGTGGAAAAAGCTAATGTACTCAATGCTTTTTTTGCCTCTGTCTTCACGAACAAGGTCAGTTCTCAGACTGCTGCACTGGCAGCATAGCATGAGGAAGAGGTGACCAGCCCTCTGTGGAGAAAGAAGTGGTTCGGGACTATTTAGAAAACTGGACAAGCACAAATCCATGAGGCCGGATGTGCTGCATCTGAGGGTGCTAAAGGAGTTGGTGGATGTGATTACAGAGCCATTGGCCATTCTCTTTGAAAAGTCCTGGCAATCGGGGGAGGTCCCGGATGACTGGAAAAAGGCTAATGTAGTGCCCATCTTTAGAAAAAGGAAGGAGGAGGATCCGGGGAACTACAGGCCAGTCAGCCTTACCTCAATCCCTGGAAAAATTATGGAGCAGGTCCTCAAGGAATCAATTCTGAAGCACTTAGAGGAGAGGAAAGTGATTAGGAGTCAGCATGGATTCACCAAGGGCAAGACATGCCTGACTAACCCAACTGCCTTCCATGAGGAGATAACTGGGTCTGTGGATATGGGG